>NC_135412.1:7337613-7377613 GCF_051991245.1 Festucalex cinctus
GAGAGTCAGTTGGGTTTTCTGCCTTTGCTCTTGCGTTGGTTATTACCGAGAAGTGCGCCGTAGCGTCACTCTCCAATTCTTGTAAAACGAAACTTCATTCTCTCTCTCTCTCTCTCTCTCTCTCTCTCTCTCTCTCTCTCTCTCTCTCTCTCTCTCTCTCTCTCTCTCTCTCTCTCTCTCTCTCTCTTTCTCTCAGAATATTTGAAAGAAAGGGATAACAAAAACCTTCAATATATTTTTCTGAAAATGCCTTGGACAACTGAGCAGAGGTCATTTAAATCTGTGCAGGCAAAATTTTTAAGAAAGTTCAATTTCAGTTGTTACTCCAGCAAAATTCTGATTTATACATGGGTCAAAAATGCAGGACCAAAGGAAGAAAGCTGAAAGGATCCAAAGTGGACAATGTTTGAGTGTTAGGGTTGCTGGGAATGTATGATGCTGTCAGGAACTCTCTTGCTCACAACCCTCAGTATTTGATTCGGAGGCGCAGCCAGGAGCTTGACAATACACAGTGATTAGTGAGGCACATTTTGATCATGTAAGGGCCATAGCGAAAAAAACAAAAAAAAACAAAGTTGTCATGCGTCATTGCTTTTGTAAAAAAAAAAAAAAATGATAATAATAAAATAAGTTAATCTGGATTTTGAGAACAACCCCCAGATAATCAGGAGACCTGAAGGCAGAAATTAAAGCCAAGATAAGGGCTATTTCAAGGAAGAGTGTGTTTTTTTTTTTTTTTTGCAATTTTGCAAGTTGCATCCAAGAGTGTCTCAAGCACCAAGATGGACATTTGGAGCACATTTTGGAAAGATGATAAAATCTAGAACACATAGACTAGAAAGCTCAAATTTACAGGACTGGATTGCTATCAAACCATATTTGTGTAACAAATAAAGCAATTCCATCGTGATTTGTAGAATTAACAGGCACTTGTATGGGTTGTAATCATTTTGGGTCACCCCGCATTTAGTAGAAGATAAAAACCTGTTGTGTTGCGAAGACCACCTGAATGTCTCTTTTCCAAGTTTCAGACTGAGTTGTTTCTTTAAGTAGGAACACAACATAGCTTGCCTTCCTTCACCCTGGTCAGGTATGTATATCAGATACCAACTTATCAACAAAGACACAGTGACACGCCCAATGGCTCTTACAGAACATGTATTCATCGAAGGAATTTGTAGCTAACTCACAGGTCTTTGGCAGCCTCAGGCTGTCTTATGGATCAACAATCATTTTTTTTACTCCAACGTCCAATGCTTTCCACCTTCACAAATGTATTCTGAAAAATCAGTGTGCACAGACGGCATGTTTGTTGGGCTGTAAATTAGTGTTGTTCTGATACCGATACTGGTATCGGCAGAGGTGCCGATACTGCATTAAAACAGTGGTATCGGTATCGGTGACTACTCACAAGTAACACGCCGATACCATTAATTCCAACGCTAATATAGGATTTTGGATGCAGCATCTTGTGTCTTGCTGGTGTGTATTCACTGATATGTAACATGTTCACTGCATGCCGATCTAAGATATCCTATTGGCCCTTGAATGCTCTGAACCAATAGCAGGACAGCTTTTTCATGATGAGGAAGAAAAAAAAACTTCAGTATCGGTATGGTATCGGTATCGGCCGATACTGCAAAGCTGGGTATCGGTATCGGGAGCAAAAAAACGGTATCGGAACAACACTACTGTAAATGCTACACACACGGACATAATTGTTGGTCCTCTGTTAAGAAAAGAAAAAGCCACAATGGTCACAGAAATAACTGAACAAAAGTAATAAATAAAAAGTTGATAATGAACCAGTGATAATCAGATATTGAATTGTAATTCAACAGAATTATATTAAAATAACAACAACAAGAACATTCATGAAACAAACCTGGACAAAAATGATGGTTCCGCTCACTTAATATTTTGTTGCACTTGCACAACTTTTTGAGGCAATCACTGCAATCAAAGGATTTTTGTAACTTTCAGTGAGACTTCTGCACTACTTTGGCCCAGTAGACTGCTGCAGTTGCCTCCGGCTTTCTCCAGACGGCATGTTAGAGCTTCTTCCACAGATGTTCATTTAGATTTGGATCAGTGTTCATAGAAGGCCACTTCAGAACAGTCTTAAGGTTTTGCTCTTAGCCATTTGTGGCTATTTTTAGCTGTGTGTTCGAGGTTATTATCTCAATGCCAGACACATAACCTGCAACACAACCGAGACCAAGCACATTTGTCTCTAGAAAACCTTGATAGTCTTGAGATTTCATTGTACCCTGCACAGGTTCAAGAGTCAATGCACCGCGTGCTAGATGTAGCAAAGCGGCACCAGAACTTCACAGAGCCTCTCCACATTTCACAGTAGGGACAGTGTTCTTCTTATCTCGCTTTATTTTTGTGTTTGTGAACATAGAACTTGCCAAAAAGTTCCATTTTTTTCTTCTAGTCTGTCCATGGCATCTATGATATTCACCCAGAAGCTTTGTGGCCAGGGTTGGGGAATCCAGGTCCAGAGAGTAAAAACCCTGAAACAGTTTGGCTTTAGTAACAGGTGCTTCTACTCAACAGGTGGAGACAAGCTCTTTTACTGCCAAATGACTAGA
Organism: Festucalex cinctus; assembly: GCF_051991245.1. Classification (NCBI taxonomy): domain Eukaryota; kingdom Metazoa; phylum Chordata; class Actinopteri; order Syngnathiformes; family Syngnathidae; genus Festucalex; species Festucalex cinctus. The sequence goes on from NC_135412.1 coordinate 7,340,211, forward strand.
AGTGGAGTAGAGTAGAAGCATCTCTAAAGCCAATCTGTGGCAGGGTTTTTACTTTCTTGACCTGGATTCCCCAACCTTGTTTGTGGCTCGACATCATGCAGTTTTGGAAAAATTCCGGTCTAGCTTTTTATGATTTTGTCTCCCATGTGTCTCCCACTCTGGCTCAAGCAATGACGGATGGTGCGATCTGACACTGATGTTGGAGTTCACCTTTCATTTGTTTGGAGATTGTTCTGGGCTTTTATTTTTTATTACCAATCATATTAACCGTTTCTTCAACTTGTCATCATTTTTCGTTTTTGCGGCCACGTGCAGAGAGTGAACATTTTAAACAAACAACAACGTGAACATGTTAAAACTCCAACGTACAGTACAAGCTTTTTGGTTCTCTTTGTTGAGGACGAGCAGTACACTGGAAAAAAAAAAAAAAAAAGAGTTTATGGATTTATGGTAATAAATCATGTTTCACCAAACCTTAATATTGCACTAACTGAAGTCATGTTGATGAAATATGATTTTGTGTGTAACCAATGTCCATATATTTTTTTTTTAATGTAAACCCAACAGACTTTTTTTGTTGGCAGTATAGGCCTAAAGAACATGGATTATTATTATTATTATAATTGTTATTATTATTATGATGATGATTATTATTATAGTTATTAGTTATTTTTTCTCCCCCACACAAAAACATGTACAGTATCAAATGTACCAAAACATTTCTCAGATGACAATAAAATAAGAGGAAAATAAAACAGGTCCTTGTAGTCACATAACATGTGAAAGTGACCATAATGCAACATCTGTACATAGGAAAGCCTTTTCAGATCCATTGTGGACACACTGGTGTGACGAAAACCGTAATTTATGAAATCCGTTTCACTATGCCTTTAATTCTCCCTTTTGGAGTGCTCCTTTCTGCCAATGACATACAAGTCGAGGAAAAGACCGGTTGGCCGTCACTTTCCACCAATCAGGTGGCGTGTGGGAGGAGTCAATGCGAATCCTTTTTTTCTTTTCCTTTACCGTAATGATGTGAGAAAGTCTTCCCTGCAGCTGTATGCCATACGTAACACACGTTGCAACTAGTTAACTTCGCGTAACATGCGTCGACGTCGCCTTTAGGTGTAATTCTAAGGGCGAGGAAGTAGTCGTGACAACTGTTTTGGGGTCGAATACAATGGAAAATGTCAGTAAAGATGCCAAGACGAACCCGGCAGCGTCGGCGAATCTCCTCTCCAAGTTATTTTTCTGGTGAGACACCCCGGAAGATAAACCGTAGCAGTCCGGATAATTTAGCAATGATGTAGTGTATTTCTCTCTCTCTCTTTTTTTTCCTTCAAATATTTTGTGTTGACTTCATAAGCCTTTTATGGAATCGATACTCGCACAGGTTGGCAACCGAACGTGACGACTCGGTGCCCTAATGTGAAGTGTAACTGGACTGATTTGAATGAGTTCCTCTCTATGGTTTTGATTTGTGTTGCCTTCAAATCTTAACAACCCTTTCAAGTTCACAGTCATGGAGCTGTGTCAATGTTACTTGGCACCTCTAACATTCATTCACTTGGCGTTTCATGCTGTTGTATTGTTACAGTGGTATTGTTACAGTGGTATGACCGTTTTTACACGTCTTGTTGGTCAGGTGGCTCAATCCTCTGTTCCGCGCTGGATACAAGCGCTCGCTGGAGGAGGATGACATGTACCCGTTGTTGGCGGAGGACAGCTCAGAGAGATTGGGGCAGCAGCTGCAAAGGTACAAATTATCACAACCACTTTTGTGCTCACACAATACTAGTACGACTTTGGCTCTGAGAAATTGCTTCGGACTCAATGAAACTTGCTCAAAGCTTAATTTAATTTTCACATCACATGGTGGGCCAATTCCCTGTAGCGACTATGATTTTATAGTAGAATGATTGCAGTCATAGGATCTTCTCTTCTCTTAGTACCATCCACGGGGGGCGGGTTGGGGTGGGGTTAACTAACACTTAAACCAAAGCCAATCCATGAAGCAATTAAATCCATCAATCCATGCATTTCAACACCGCTTATCTTGTTCAGGGTTACGGGCTACTGGAGCCTATCCAATGCTGACTTAAGGCAAAAAAGGTGGACTGCACCTTGAACTGGTCACCAATCAGTATCATGGCAGCAATAAAATATTGTTTTTATACGCTCTATTAGGGCTGGGCGGTATAGCCAAAAAATAAAATCTCGATTTTCTTTTCTGTCATTCTGGACGATTACGATTTTAATCGATTTTAATCAAAAGTTAAAAAGACATTTAAAAAAGGTTTGATTTATTCCAAAAATAACCTTGTGCAAAATGTTCAGAAATAACATACACAAATTTTTAATCAGTTTTAACGTAAATTTAACATGCTTGTTAAAAAAAAAGCTAGTCATATCTTTTGCATATAAATGCCATACATAACTTGTACAAAAAACAAAAACAAAAAACTACTTATGGCTTTTACATAACCTAAATACCACAAAGCTTGTGCAAAAAAAAAAAAAAAAGCTACTCATAGCCTTTTGCTCAATTTAAATGTCACATATATATCTTGTGCAAAAAAAAATACTATATATATATATATATATATTAGGGGTGTTAAAAAAATCGATTCGGCGATATATCGCGATACTACATCGAGCGATTCTCGAATCGATTCAATAATCGGCAAAATCGATTTTTTTTTTTTTTTTTTTTTTAGGATTCACACCTTAAGCATGGAATAATGTTATATGAACGGAACATTAAGCCTTAATATTTTATTTCAATGCTGTTCAAACATAAAACAAATTACAACCTCTATAAGACTGAAATTTCAGATAAATAAATAATACATTTTCATATAAATCTTACACTCTACAAGCTTACTGATTAGTATTTTCTAAATTTGAATGAAAAAAATCGCAACAATCGACTTATAAATTCGTAAGGCAAGGCAAGTTTATTTGTATAGCACATTTCATACACAAGGCAACTCAATGTGCTTTACACGAGGAAAGACAACACATAAGCATCAAGAAACAGTAGTTAACATTCAGAGGAAAAAAATAAATAAATAAAAATAGGTTACAAAATTTACTAAAAAAACAAAAAAACAAAAAAAAACACTTAATTAAAGCTGTTTAAAAGTCCCTAATCAAAGGTATAAGAAAAAAGCAAAGTTTTGCCTTATAAATTCGTATCGGGATTAATCGGTATCGAATCGAATCGTGACCTGTGAATCGTGATACGAATCGAATCGTCAGGTACTAGGCAATTCACATCCCTAATATATATATGTATGTATAGTCGTAGTAGTAGTAGTAGTAGCTGTCAAGGACATCATAATGGGGGGATGCGGTTGTCGCGCAATCAACCTTTTTGACACCACACTTTTTCTATTTTATGTATGTATGTATGTATGTATGTATGTATGTATGTATGTATGTATGTATGTATGTATTTATTTATTTATTTATTTATTTATTTATTTATCCATTTATTGTGAGCTGCAAAAAAATAAAAGAAATACGTGAAGTTCTGGCAGACCACAAATGCCTCCCGGGCCATAGTTTGGACTGTACTAGATAGACTGTGAAGTAGCCATATTTTTGTGTCACCACAAAATTGTGAAGCTGTTGGTACATGAAAAGATATTTCTTCGTTATTTAAAATGCCGACCCATCTCATTTGTGATTGCAATGCAATGCATGAAATGTGGCTAAGGTGCAAAATAGAGAATCTCACCCTCTTTGATTACCAAACAAGAGGTAATGGCATTGTTGATGCCACGGACTTCCGGGTTTCACACATTAGCGCCATTTACGGCCACCGCTGACCGCGTTCCAACACTCACACACCCACCCCTGTGCCCCCCAATCGCCCATCACCTATCGGCGGGAGCGCGCACGGTGTCTCAACTCTCTGAAATGCTTCGGACAAATGAGACAGGTACACTACACACTCGCACCCGTCGACGGGAACGTGCACCCGAGGGGTACAAGAAGCGCAAGCAACGGCACTTGGCCCACACGTCGTAAACAGCAACCAGAAACAGCGTTGATGTGTGAAACTCAGAAGTCGGAAGTCCCGCCTTCTTCGTGACATATACCCCATATAGTAAGACTTGTTAAGTTGTTGGTCAAATATTTATCTTGCAAGTACATAGTGCAACATATGATGTTTAACTACAAAAGCAATTCACAACTTAGCAACGTCTGGTTAATGACTCACTCATAGTCTCACATTCCATTTTACATCAGAAAAAACCTTGCATTTCCTTGTTGAGCCATTATCATTGCATCTTCAGATAGAGCAAGCTATTTTTAACACTTTTATTGGTCAATAATTTGAAAAAATTGTATTAGTATCTATTGATGAAAAAAAATATCAAATTTCAACGTAGGATGTTTCAACCCAATAACAGCGATATGCATTCTAATTACTGGAAGACCTTAGTTGTTGTTGTTGTTGGTTTTCAATCAAGGAGGTTTTTCATTTACCACTATGCAACTGTAGAATTTAATTTGAACTGGAACTGTAAACCATGAAATTTGTTGGTGATATCATCTCAGTTCAGGCCACTACCATAATGTTTTTAATCACAATTCCCCACCACGTTAGCAAAGACTGTGAGCTGAAAGTGTTGTAGAGGGTGTGCAAAATGAGATTTCATGTCCATTTTATGGCAAGCAGCTGCATTTCTAATGTGTAATAAAGTGCGGTGTCTTTTCTGTGTAGCAGCTGATAATGTGAATGATACACACTCATTCTAAACTCATCAATCTGTATGGAACAGATTTGAATGTACTGGTATTAATTTAACTATAATGTCTATTTTTGTAGATGTGCATGTATGCTTGGTGTAAAAACTGTCACATCTTCATTTTCGCTCTGGAGCAAGTCAAAGTTGCGTGTGTGTGTGTGGGTGTGTGGGTGTGTGTGTGTGTGTATCCCTGTTCTGGGTGTAAAAGGTACTGATATGGATTTGTATATGAAGTTGACCTTTAAATCTCACAACTTTTGAGATCATATCAGAATAAGATAGAATCATCTTTATTTGAAAAGTATGTAAAACACACATGGAATTTGTATCCGGTAGTATGAGCTACACTAATATTGCAGTAACAACCAACGACAAAGACGCGACATGACACAAAACTAGAGAGTCTTTATATAATGAAAGGGTACCATTTGTGCTGTTGTAGTATCAACGCACGACAGCTGTGCAAACAATGCTGAGAATCATTAAGCAAAGATGAAGTAACCAGTAGTGCGGTAATCACAATACAATGACGGTTGTGCAGGTGATACAGGTAATCGTCACTCCATTTCAAGTGATACAGAAAGTCCTTGACCACGTTAAAGTGTCTGGTGTTTTAGAATATTGATCAATGACAGTTATAAAAATATGTAGGGTGCTGGAACTACACTAATCAATGCAGTCAAACTGTCACACAGGAATGTGCAAAAAATTGGCAACATTTGCAAGGTGCCACTACTGAATTTTGAGTCGACTGGGTGGAGTTTGCATGTTCTCCCCGTGCCTGCGTGGGTCTTCTCCAGGTACTCCTGTCTCCTCCCACATTCCAAAGACATGCATGGCAGGTTAATTGGGAGCTCTGGATGGAGGAACCGCACGATATACGTCACCACACTTAATTAATATTCATGAGTCTAGCGAGGAGGGTCAAACTTGGCGGTGCTGGCTCCGGTGTTAGCCATGTCCGACCCTCACAGGCAAGTAAAACTATAAATGCCCTACAGATCGTGTGCCTGTGGGGTGAAAGTGGCTTCCGTTTTTAGGTTTCATGATCACCATCAGGGTTGGGGATGAAAATTTGCAAAAATGTGCCCAATAACCTTGTTTATTCCACATATGCAAATGTTGCACGTTAGTGTTGCATTCTTTATTTGAAAACCTTTCCACACCTTTAGTGCAGCCTCTTCCAGTTCTCGTTTGTTTCTGGGGGTTTGTCCCTCCAGTCCCCTCTCCAGGAGATAAAATACATACTCTATTGGGTTAAGTTCCGGCGATTGACTTGACCAGTCTAAGACCTTCCACTTTTCCCCTGATGAAGTCTTTTGTTCTGTTGGCAGTGTGTTTTGGGTCATTGCTTGTTGCACGATGGAGCTACTCCCGATTAGTTTGGAAGCATTTTTCTGTAAATTGGTTTTGAATGTTTGGTTTTGACTTGAGAATTCATGTCACCGACAGTTGTCTTTGGGTGTTTTCGCACAGCTCTCACAATGTTTCTGTCATCAACTGCTGTTGATACCCTCGGCCAACCTATTTGATGCCGGTTGCTCAGTGCTTAGTGTTATTGTGATACACTTTTCAGCCTATCGCCCAGCCCTAGATGACAGAGACTGTTGGCAGTTATTGAAACCTTGACCGGTAACTGGCCCATTCATGTCACCAATTTAATTTTCTGTTTGTAAGGGCCTTTATTCGTTGTGTGAGCTCGCAGCCTTGCACACAGACACAGCTATGTCCCTCTTCGGTGATAACTTCCTTATGAAAGTTACAGGCGAATGAATGGACTGCTGTTCTCTTTGCACCTCTGAAGCGGCATTTATTTTTAGAATCTCGTTGTGAAATGGGATACTGTTAGTAGAACCCACTTTATGCCGCCTGGTCAATCCAACTTTAAATGCGCCTTCATTCTGACTCTTTGTTCTGTAGAAACACAGACATTAGGAATATTCATCATTATATCAATATGGAGAATTTTCTGGGTTCAGTGTTAAAAGCACAGGTGGCCTATTCAAACAGTGGAAGCTAAAAGAACATATTAAAATATAAAATGGCAGATGACAGTGACCACATTCTACCCAAGATATATTTTTAAATGTTCACTTTTGTAGCTGCTTGCTCTGCATGGTCTCCTACTCTTAGATGTACAGTACCGTGTATATAACAGAAAAGGATCCTCTGTTATTCTGTGACTACAGTTTTATCAAATATTGGCAAGAGAAGGATAGTGTTTCCAACATCATCTTCATGGTGAAATTAACTTTTTTTCAATTTTTTTTTTAGAATTGTTGATTTATGTTATTTATGTTATTTATGTTATTTATTCATACGGTGAGCCAGCCAAACCATGCTGCCATCCCACACACAAAAGAAGCAAGTGCATTTTCAATCTAACTGAATCGAATCATTCCACGTTAAAATGTATCAAGAAGATACGTATCGAATCGTTTTTTATTGGAGCGATATAGTTTTGAAAGAAATTACACATTACTATGCTGACAGGCTGGTTCATGTATGTCGAAACTCATTGCATGAGCATAACCTCTCAAGCTGAGCTCTACCAAGTCAAATCGAATTGTAATTAAGCCCACTGAATTGAACTGAATCGAATCAGTCCCCTTTAAAATCAAACCGCCTTTAATCAAATCTTACCCTATTGATTAGAATATGTATCAAATTTTGTCTTTCATTGAAGAGTTGCACACCCCTAATTAGTTCCTTGGCATTGGCGGTATTAAGAAAGAGGTGGTTCATTTCACACAAAAACAAACAAAGAGGATATTTTATTAAAATAAACAGAGGGGCTGTTATTGGTGTGTAAAAGACTTAAAATTATAGTCATCAGAAAATTTGATATTAACATTTGACTGACTACTCACAGCTACTGTATATGACAATGTTTTATAGTTCGGTGTTCTACTGACATTTTCCTGCTTTGACACACCTATCTGCTAGTCAAAAGAGATTAAAACCAAGGATGAAAATGGTTTACCGTTGGGTTTGCAAGTTTCCGTAGAAACACATGAGGATTATTAGTGTCAAAAGTAGGCAAACAAAATTCAGGCATACCGCCTTGGGGTTTTCTACTGTGGATGTTTGCATATTACAGGTGCAGTGCCTTCAGTAATTTGGCACCCCTGGTTAAAGTGGTATGTGTGAAAAGCCTTAACGCAAATTCAATTTTTATTGTAGAAGCGTATTCTTTCTCACACTGAAAATGATAGAAATGGTTCAGCAGACATAGAATCAAGCTCCTCCCATGGCCATCTCGGTTCCCAGACTTCAACCTTATTGAAAAGCTGTGGAGTGAGATGAAATGGAGAGGAAAGAGCCCAGGTCGCTGTATGATTTAGAGATTGTGCAAAGACAAATGGTCGAAGATCCTTCTTTCTGTATTTTCCCATCTTGTGAAACATTATAAGAGAAGATTAGATGCTGTTTTGTTGGCAAAAAGGGGTTGTACAGGGTTTTAACATCAGGGGTGCTAATAATTGTGGCACTGGCCCACATGATTTGTAAACCCCGTCATACATTATATTAGATCACAAATTTTGTGCTTTTTCCATATCTAAAATATCATTTTTGTCTTGCATTCTTGTACAGTGGCTGCAAGAATTGAGAAGCGACTATCAAATAAGAAGCCATATGTTGAAAAGTAACTTGACCGGTTAGAATGTTTTTGATTGAAATAGCTTTTGATTGCAGCAAATACAGCCAACTTATAAGATGTCTTGAAATATTGCTGTGCATAATATGTGCAAAAGTATGTTATACAATAGTTGTTTTTTTTCTGTTTCTTTTAGATTTTTTCAGTATGATATACAATAAGTATTGTGTTTTCTCTCGCTCTCTGCCTTTTTTTTCCTAATAACTTTTGCGCCTTCCTAACTTGGAACAGCCATTTGAACAAATACTACGTAGTTTATTTTTGAAAGTAAATTCTGTAGTCATTGGGAGATAGGTTTAAAAACATTCAAATAATTATCTAACAGTTGATGACTTGAAAATTATGCTGATTGCTATTTGCAAAGACTATTAAAATCTGAGAAAAAAACATTTGCATAGTTTGAAACAGTGTGTATATGGTCGTGTCTCCGATTGTTTTAAAAATCTCATTTATGACCTTTTTGTGTTTGGCTGGTGAAAATATGACCTGGGGGAGAGGAGAGCACTTTACCCTTGGCAATCAGATAAATTACCTGCCTGGCTCATCTTTCTGTTTCCTTCACAGATACTGGGATCATGAGGTCCAGGTGGCCACCAAAGAATTGCGGAAACCAAAACTCTCAAGCGTCATCATTAGGTGTTTTTGGAAGATATATTCAGTGCTGGGATTGTTTACCCTTGTTGAGGTCAGTTGCGGAGTTAAACATTTGCAAGTAAATATATGTGTAGAAATGTTATAACCACAGATTAGAATCAGAGCATCCTGTTACACACTTAAGTAACAAGTAAGAGTGAGTCACTGTTTTACAAGAACTTGCCTCTTCACTTTATCTTTATTTCCTCTTCTATGCCAGGAGGTGATAAAGGTGATCCAGCCAGTCCTCCTAGGGTACCTGATCCGCTACTTTGAGGATTATAACCCGGACAATAAAGCAGCACTGAATGAGGCCTTCGGCTACGCAGCCGGGTTGTCAATCTGCACCATCGGCCTGAATCTGCTGCACCACCTCTACTTCTTCCACGTCCAACGAGTTGGCATGAAAATCAGAGTGGCCATGTGTCACATGATCTATAAAAAGGTAGGCGTGTGAGCGCTTTACCTAAGTTTTTAATGAGAGAACAAAGCCTCTGCTGATTCTTAAAGTACACATGTGAAGTGCCGCCAAGTTTTCTCACTGACATGTTCATTATTAAAAGTTGCGGAATGTCTCGATTTTGGTGCACTTTTATCGACATTTCACCACAATGTTAGCACTTAAAGGGTGGCACTATTTCACTATGTCACTTCATCGTCTTCTGTCAATAAACATGCCATCAAGATAGAACAAACTATTCTGAATATCCTGCTTAGTTGTCCTTTGTCACAATATTTACCTGTAGGCACACTACAGTCACATACTAAAAGATTGGACACAATTGTTTGTTCAGTATCATAAGAAAGTATATTGAAACTTTTGACAGTGTTGTTGGTACAGATATCACAAAATTGAGCTATACCACTTAGCTTACATTTGGGATATTTGGTTGTATTTTTTTATTTTTATTTTTTTTTTGCTGAACTGAATTTGTTTTACAAAACTAGGCTTTGTGTCTCAGCTGTTCTGCAATGGGAAAGACCACCACAGGTCAGATTGTGAACCTGCTTTCCAATGATGTCAACAAGTTTGATGAAGTAAGTCATACACAAAGCCAGTGGTTCTCAACTTTTTTTCAGTGATGTAGCACCTGTGAAATGTTTTTTCATAAAGCGTTTCTGGTTGGGGGGGTTTAAAACCAAGTGCGATGCCATCATTGTCCGATTTACTAAAAACCTTGGAACTCTTTGTGTATTTATGTGGTCTCTCTTGAACTATTTGGAAATAAAAATAAATAGCTAAAAATAAATAAATGAATAAATTGTGAGCAAAAAGCAGTTCAGAAGATGTGTGGATATAAATAAAGATTTGTGCACATAAAAATGAATATCAGCATGAAGCGTTCTCTCTTGGAATCATAGTAAAGCTCCATTTTAGAAAATAAATAATTAACAGAATCTTAAATCAAGTTTTCAAGTAGTAATACAGGTGATTCTAGGTGGCATATATGACAAGTTGGGTTGAACGATTCTGGTATGGGTGAGATGCTGTTTTTTTAGGATAGTGAAATAGAATAGCCACTGAATATAAAATTAATTCTATGAACTTTTTAAATTATATGTTGAAATCTCACGTACCCCCAGGGGTACATCTACCCCCATTTGAGAACCACTGCACAACAGGAAGTCCAGTGCAGCATGAAAAGAGTGATCGTACTAAAAAGTGTTTGGGTGTCTATTTTGTCATAATGTGTGTTACCTGTCAACTGCAGTGTGTAAAGAGGTGCACATGTGTACCTTTCTAATGGTTTTGCATTATGGTTATTTGATTTTAGCTCAGGGAATGTTTTCAGCCAGTGTTATCTTCTATCGCTGATGTGATTAGGATCCTGAGCTGCCCTTTCCCATGATTTGTGTTTTTCTCTGCACCAGGTGACACTCTTCCTGCACTTCCTGTGGGTGGGGCCCCTCCAGGCAGCAGCTGTAGTGGGACTCTTGTGGCTGGAGATTGGTCCATCTTGCCTGGCAGGCATGGTAGTCCTCATGTTCCTAATGCCCATGCAGACCCTCTTTGGGAGGCTGTTTTCCAAGTTCAGGTAGCATTTCAGTATTTCATAACTTTGATTCCTAACAACCAAAGCCAGCAAAACCCACAATCCAAGAACGCTGTTAAGAAGAGTTGTTTTTATATAACAGTACTTTGGATGGAAACAACATTGGGATCTGCTCAACTAAGAAACTTCAGAAATAAGAAATGGCTTATAGTGGAATCTCTAAAGTCTAATGATCCTGATTGTATGCAATTTGTAATTCCACCAGACTTTGGTGGAGAACTATGCCTGTTTTTATATTTTAGAATAGAATAGAATAGAATAAAATAGAATTTAACTTTTAACTTTACTTATACAGTTAAGTGTCTATGTTGGCAGCATTTCTGCTCTGGATCAGATGTTTTTCCACAAGGTAATTTGATATCAATTTCCAATGGGAAAACGCACTGCATACTAAAGACAAACACATCTTAAGTTGATCAGCATCCTAAAACGCATTGTGTTTCATTTATTTACTGCCTTAAATTGACTTAAGAATAAATTTGTTCACATTTGTTGATCCTCGGTTCATCTAAACTTTATTTGTGCTGTCTTTCAAAATGAGGAATTGACAAAACTCCTTTAATCCCAGCGAAGTGAATGTAAATTTGTCTTCTAAATTTGACACACGACAGGGAAAAGTGTTGATAACAATCCTGCCAAATTTGAATGATTAAAAAATTGGCCAAGTATATGAAATTATGAATAATGAAATTATTCTCTTGAATTATGTGAGGATATGCTAAACAAAACAAAAAAATCTACCCTCCACGTTAATTCATCTCATTCTCCGTGGCTTGTGCACACTTATGGCCAACAATGAGGTACTCCAAAGCGGCCACGCCAGTGCGAAGCCCATGTCTACATGTTGGCTGTTAAATCAAAAAAAGTGTTTAATGCTCTCCACAATTGAACATTACATAGTTCTCATTCTTTGCACATTTTCTGCAATTATCTTGAATTGACTTTACAGGGTCTTTAATTGTGTTAACCTCTTTTCAGTAACCTTCCTCCCCTTCATGTGCAGGAGTAAAACGGCAAGCCTTACTGACAGCAGGATCCGCACAATGAATGAGGTGGTGTCAGGAATTAGGATCATCAAGATGTATGCCTGGGAAAAACCATTTGCCGCTTTGGTGACAGAAGTCAGAAGGTGAAATTTATGTTCTGTCACAGCCAGCACTGAATAATTGAATAATTAGGAGAAAGTGTTTACAAATGATTGGTGAGATTTTTGCATGACACTTCATATGGTATGTTCACCTCAACAAAAGTGTCCAGTTTGGGAACATATGCATTTGTGTTGTCAACATTGGACACACCTGCACAACCTATATGTGCCTCTGAATGAAAATCAGTCCAGAGTGTTGTGTACCTTTTTACCACAATCATCCTAAATAAGGTCAAGCTTAAACTTGCTTGTCCATAAACAGGATATGTGGTAGGAAATATTTGAATCGGATGGTCATAGTTTGATGCCTCAAAAACTGTCAAGTTGTCAACAAGGCAAGCAATAGGTTGCATAGACAAAAATAGATTATGCAGTTTTACCGAATAAAATGTTCATCGTTCTTCCATCAGTCATTTGGCTTTTAATTTCTGTGTTCCTCCCCCTCATCTCCATCATCATTATCACCAGTATCATCTTCCTCCATTGTCTGTAGGAAGGAGATCCACCAGATCATGATGAGCTCGTATTTGCGTGGCCTCAACATGGCCTCCTTCTTCTGTGCCAGCAAGGTCATCGTCTTCATCACCTTCACCCTCTATGTCCTGTTGGGGAACAAAATCTCAGCCAGCCGAGTCTTTGTGACTGTGTCACTGTACACGGCAGTGCGCCTCACTGTCACACTCTTCTTTCCCAACGCCATAGAGAAGCTCTTTGAGACCCGTGTCAGCATTCAGAGAATCCAGGTCCGTCGTCGTACAATCTTGTCAGCGTTTGAAATATGGGGGTCCATTTATAAGATTTTAGAAACAGACTGTGCTTCTCTTAGCACTGAATTTCAGTTGATCATGTGAGAACTTCCAAATTTGCCATCATGCAACTCTATCCAATCAATCGGCAGCAGATTGTGTTCTTAATGAATCAAAGATGTTCATAGCTTTGCCCGTGTATTTTGTTCAAGGAGTTCTTGTTGCTGGATGAGATGACAAAGACTAGCACCCCTCTGTCGCTTGACGAGAAGCAAGATTCTGCCGTTGAGATCCAAGACCTTATGTGCTACTGGGACAAGGTTAGAATCGTCAGCCTGTAAAAAGACCCACTACACTACACGAATGCTGCTTTTCCATTAGCACCAAATAGCACCACACACCTCCGCTTATCCACAGCACACGGCCTCCGTTGGTTTTCAATTAAAACCGGTACCGAACAGGTTGCCCAGCAAAAATGCGCGCGACATCAATGTTTACTTAAGATCTGCATTTCATAGATGAGGCACAAAAGTTGATTATATAACAAATGATAAGACGAATATTCAATTACAAGCACCTGGCTGTTACATGTCACAAGTGATCCAAACATGATCAGCCGCCTTTGCTTTTACACTCCCAATGTATGTTTCCGCATTTTAACCTTGCGATCGCTTTGTCGTTGGATATCCAACTGGCCATTTTCCTACTGTAAATTCATTGTAGCTGAAGGTTTTGACAATTTGTGTTTCACTGACTTTTGTTTTCAGTTTGCTTATACTATATGGATTTGGCTAGGAAACTGAACATGCTAGAAAAATAATGAATATTGATATTTAAAAGTGACATAAGAAATAGTGTATATTTCCTATGACCAAATTTAATTTAACTTATAATAACAATGTTTTAAATTGTAGTTACAGTATGCATAGCCTGTCCAATTGTTACTTTCTGAAAAAACGATTGAATGATTGGGACAAAATCTTTAACGTGTACATGACTAAATGTCCTCATATGTGTGCCACCTCCATAGAGTCTTGATGCTCCATGTCTGCAGAATGTCACACTAAGTCTGACTGGAAAACAGTTAGTGGCTGTTATTGGACCAGTGGGTGCAGGGAAGGTAAACCAACAAAATAAAACAACATATTAGAAGAGGGTGTGACTTTATATGTGAGTTCATTTGTCACCCCTTGCTCGATCCAGTCCTCGCTATTGAGCTCAATCTTGGGAGAGCTTCCAGTCGAAAAGGGGGCGATGAAGGTCAAAGGTCAGCTAACCTATGCAGCCCAACAGCCCTGGGTGTTTCCTGGCACTATCCGCAGCAACATCTTGTTTGGAAAGGAGATGGATCTGCGCATGTATGAGAAAGTCCTCAGGGCTTGTGCTCTAAAGCGGGTGAGCAAGTCAGGTGATTGTTGTAGTTCTTCTTCACATGCCAAGACAGGTGGAAAGTGCCTCATAATTATCCTCACAGTTCTGAAAACTCTGTTGTGTCCCTTTCCATGTATTTTTTGTATCTACGTAACAATCCGGGCCACATTTCCAATGAGGTTGTAAAAATGTGTAAAACGTAAATAAATGCAGAATACATTGATTTGCAAATCCTTTCTCAACCTATATTTAATTGAATACTGCATACTACAAAGAAAAGATATTTAATGTTCAACTGATGAACGTTGTTGTTTTATTGCAAATATTTTCCAATTGTGAATTTTATGCAACACTTTCAAAAAAAAGCAGAGACAGTGTCAACAAAAGACTGTGAAAGATAAGTAATACTAAAAAAAAAAAAACCTGTTTGGAACATTCCACTGGAAACCACTCAATTGGAAACAGGTGAGTGTCATGAATGGACATAAAAAGAGCATCACCAAAAGACTCAGTTCTTCACAAGCCAGGATGGGGCAAGATTCACCCCTTTGTGCATAACTGTGTGAACAAATACTCCATCAATTTAACAACAATGTTTTTCTGTGCACATTTGCAATTTAGGGATTTCATCATCTATGGTCCATAATATCATCAAAAGATTCAGAAAATCTGGACAATTCTCTGAATGTAAGCAGCAAGGCTGAAAACCAACACTGAGTGGCTGTGACCTTGACCCCGCATCATGTTTAAATAATTATTAAATAAAAATACATAAATAATAGATATTGCCACGTGGGCTCAGTAACACGTCAGAAAAATCATTGTCAGTTAACACAGTTTGAGGCTACATCTACTTATTGCAAGTTAAAATCAGGCAGATCCAAAGCCGTATATCAACAACACCCAGAAACTCTAACATGGGTTGAGGGCAAAGTTCATAAGTATGCTGCGGTCAGACAAAATCCATATTTCAAATTATTGGGAAAACATAGATGTTGTGTGCTTAATGCTGAAAGGTGAATACAGGTTTTGGAGCAACATATATTCCCTTCCAAGCAAAGTCTTTTTCATGGTGCTTATTTCAGCAGGACAATACCAAGCAGCATTGTGCATGTTACATCAGGATGGCTTTGTAATAAGAGTGCAAGTACTATACTGGTCGGCCAGCAATCCGGACCCATCTTCCATGGGAAATGTGAGGCACAAAATGAAGCACAAAATACGACAAGGATGACCCCGGACTGTTGAGCCACTGAAGTTGTACATCAAGCAAAAATGGGCAAGAATTCCTCCTTCAAAGCTCCCAACAATTCGAGTCCTCAGTTCTCAAATGCTTATTGAGTGTGGTAAACATGCCCCTGTCCCATCTTAAGTAAGATTAAGTAAGTTTGAAGATTAAATATCTTCTCTTTGTAATGTATTCACTGAACAGAGGTTGAAAAGGATTTGCGGATCATTGTATTCTCTTTTTATTTATATTATACACAACATCTCAACTTAATTAAAATTGGGTTTGTATGACTGGCTGCTGCTGCCATGCTGTTGTGCAGGACTTGGAACTGCTCCCAGATGGAGACCTGACCCTGATTGGGGACCGTGGCGCCACACTCAGTGGGGGGCAGAAGGCTCGTGTCAACCTGGCCAGGTAATGCACATGCAATAAAAAATGAGTCATTGCACGCCCCAGTGTCACACTATTCAGTGGATGTTTGTGTCTCCAGAGCTGTGTACCAGGATGCCGATATTTACCTTCTGGATGATCCTCTCAGTGCTGTGGACGCTGAAGTCGGAAGGCACCTTTTTGAACAGTAGGAACGCAGAATTGCATCACATTTGTAGATACAGTATGTTTTGTTAAGCGTTCATCAGTGTGGACAGATTTCATTGACCTATTGTGGCGAGAAATATGTTTAGAAAAACACCCATGTAAGTCAGCAGGTATATTCAGTCAGTACTTAGAGAAGCAAAGTAATGTGTAGAATGGACACAGACAAGGAATGTGTTTGAAGTGAGACAGGAAGAGGTGCCGTGTTCGTCCTGATGTGCTGACAATGGCTCTTCCTGAGCACTGTTACATAACCGAAGAACACAGACACGGGTCCAGAAAATATCTACACCAGCAGTTCCCAACCTTTTTTGACTTGTGTACTCACGAACCTTTTTATCATACGAGGGGTACCCCCTGCATGTATGTATTGACGGTTCACCAAAAGACACGCAACTGATTATTAAAATGAAAATAATTTTATTTTGTTTCCTTAATTTGAACATACACAACTAATATTCAGACCTACCATAGCGATTTTACTTTGTTTTTATCAGTCGTGTGAGCTGTGCCACAGGTTATTGATCTGGGCAATATATTTTAAATGACTCCATGAACCTGCAATGTGCTCACGGAACTCTGGGGTTATCGACCATTTATTTTCAACCCAGGTGCATCTGTGGCATGCTGAAGAGCAAACCCCGCATCCTGGTCACCCACCAACTGCAGTACCTGCAGGGCGCAGACCAGATTGTGGTCCTCAAAGAGGTTTGGGCATTCAAATGCAAGTTACAATTGACACAAACTTAAATATTTCATGCTTGGCTCGTGCACAAATTACCTTTATGTTTCCACCTTACTTAGAGCCCCTTTGTGGATAGCAGAAAGACAAAACTCTAATAACCCATCCCTTATTCTTCTACGCTACATGTAATGTTCATGGTTGTAGTTAAGCTGGAGTCAAACCGAAATGGCGCAGGCCAAAGGTGGACTGTAACGGGGCCTGATAGGTATTCAGTCACAGCTGTGCTGTGAAACGATTTTGCATGAAAGTCAACTATGTAAACCACAAAACTGAAAAATGGTGCAACCATCCCACACGAATCAACCATGAATCAATGTATTTTTGTATGGTTCTGGTTGTTGAGGCTACTTAAAAAAAAAAAAAAAAAAAAGTGCGTATAATTACAAATCAATTGCATTTATCTATGCTTGTTCCAGGGTCACATGGTGGCCAAGGGGACGTACACGGAGCTACAACAGTCCGGAGTGGATTTCACTTCACTCCTGGAGAAAGATGAGGAGGAGGAGCCCCAAAAGCCTCCCTCAGACCTCTCCTCCCGAAGCCGGACTTTGTCCCAGAACTCAGTGCGGTCTCAGACCTCTTCCGTGCATTCGGTCCAGGATGGAGAACATTTAGCAGTTTGTACAATGATTCTCTTGCAAAAACATCTCAAAAGGTATAACCCGTCAAGGAGCTCGTGTGGCATTACTGTCCTTTCATACACAGGCTGAACCAGTGCACACGGTGCCAGAAGAGAGTCGCGCACAGGGATCCATTGGATTTAGTATGTACATGAAGTACATGCGGGCTGGTGCCAGCATTTTGTTTGTGTCCGTTGTGATGATGCTGAACGTTCTGGCTCAGGTACGCAAAAGCAAAACTGCTTGTACACTTGCAGGTCCAGGAATGGAAATCATTTTTAGAAACATGAGGGAATCCATTTCTATCTCAGTACAGTTCTTTGAGTCACTGACAGGGCTGGACGTCTTCTGGGGCCGATGCGGTGCTATTTAATTTAATCATTTTGCACAATTTCACACCAACAAATTAGCTCCAAATTTAAAGGGTGCAACCTCTTAATCAATTTAAAAGATAGATAGCAAACTGAACCAATCAACATCAGTGGCAGAACCACGTGGTAACCAGGTGTGGTCAGGATTTGGGCCAGGCCAGGCCGGCGGGCCTAAGTCAAAATGCCAGGATCGATATATTAGAGGTGATTAGATTAGAGATTAGTGATTAGTGATTGATAACAAACAGAACATTTGTTTAGGGAGGCATGGTGGTTAGCACGTCCGCCTCCCAGTTCTGAGGACTCCGGTTCAAGTCCAGGCTTTGGCCTTCCTGGGTGGAGTTTGCATGTTCTCCCCGTGTTTGAGTAGTTTTTTTCTGGGTACTCTGCTCTCCTCCCACATTCCAAAGACATGCATGGCAGGTTAATTGGGCGCTCCGAATTGTCCCTAGGTGTGCTTGTGAGAGTGGATGGTTGGTCGTCTCTGTGTGCCCTGCGATTGGCTGGCAACCAGTTCAGGGTGTACCCCGCCTACTGCCCAAAGCCAGCTGAGATAGGCTCCAGCGCTCCCCGCGACCCTGATGAGGAATAAGCGGTCAAGATGATGGATGGCTGGTATATTTATTTGTAATTTTCTCAAACAGCATCAGTAATAATTAACCCATCACACTCAAAGACTACGGCACTACAACTCCCATGTGCACTGCCTCCACAGTGATTGCTTATTGGTGATTTTCGTGAAGCTTTTTTGCTGATGTCGCTGCTGAAAGGAAGTCAGTCAGAACAGCAGTGATAAGATGAAGGGGATCTCTATTGTAGTCAAGACAATTAACTTGAATGAAACCAGGAGACTCTTTTAGCTATGAATGGTACCTTGGTCATGGAGGATGCATTGCGACTAATTGGGCAAAGACAACTGGTTCTAATTATACCTCAATCTTCACCAGTCAATGAAGTCAGCCATGTCTAACAAGTTGACAATACTGCTACAGAAATACATTCCGTACATTCTTTGGGTAAAAAGGTTGACCTTCAACAGACTATGTATAGATGTGTGCAAATAAATATTATGTTCCGTGTATTATAAACAAATATTCATCCATCCATCCATCCATCCATCCATCCATCCATCCATTTTCTACCGCTGATTCCTCACAAGGGTCGCGGGGGGTGCTGGAGCCTATCTCAGGCGGCTTTGGGCAGTAGGCGGGATACACCCTGGACTAGTTGCCAGCCAATCGCAGGGCACACAGAGATGACCAACCATCCACACTCGTAAGCACACCTAGGGACAATTCAGAGCAACCTGCCATGAAGCCTGCCATGCATGTCTTTGGAATGTGAGAGGAGACCGGAGTACCCGGCGAAGACCCACACGGGCACGGGGAGAACATGCAAACTCCACCCAGGAAGGCTGGAGCCTGGACTCGAACCGGAGTCCTCAGAACTGGGAGGCGGACGTGCTAACCACCATGCCTCCCTAAACAAATGTTCTGTTTGTTAAATAAAACGTGGAGTCTGGAGGTGTTTGCTAAATATAAATAGACGCCAGCTAATATTGTCTTTGCAAACTGCATCAAACAAACTTCAAACTGTACTCAACTTTTTAAGTCTGTCAGAAAGAGATTAATCTTGATTCAATTCATGTTTTGTCCGGGGTGGATGAGGTAAAAAAAAAAAAAAAGTTTAAAAATTAAAAAACAAAACCAAAAGCACATTTATATTGGTGCAGTGACAAAAAAAAAAAAAAAAAAAAAGAATCTTGTATAACGTGCACATTTTTAAACAAAAGCTGGCTAACCATCCATCCATCCATCTTCTTAACCGCTTATTCCTCACAAGGGTCGCTGGTGGTGCTGGAGCCTATCCCAGCTGGCTTTGGGCAGTAACAGACTTCCATATAAAGCTGAATACTTGATTATGACATGTAGCAATAAACTTTGTTGGTCTTGTAATGTGAGTGTGCACAGGGGTCATTTACATAAAGTTAACCTGCATTAAATGGAACGTAACGTGCCAAAACCCAGGAAGCAGGTTGGCACTTATTGTGTGTGCTGTTATAACTTAACCTGGCTGGTGACAAAATGATTTGCACCCAAACTTGCTAAAACGTTGTCTTCTTTATGTCTGGGTTCCTTGGACCGAAGTTAAATACATGTATATCGTATATCCATCCATCCATCCATTTTCTTGACCGCTTATTCCTCACAAGGGTCGCGGGGCTTGACCGCTTATTCCTCACAAGGGTATATATCATATATGATATGAGATATTTGAACAGGAGCAGGAAGTTTAAATACCGGATGTGATCGTCTTTGGTATCTCTTCAAGACAACTTGTGTAACGTGTAAAACAAAAAAAACAAAAAATCAGATTATACGTTCCTGCCATAGGGCTTCTCCAATCACCTGTACTGGGAGGAAGTGCTTCAGACTGTTTTACCGAATGCATAGGTTTGTTGCACATAATCCCTATTATCCAACAACAAAACTGTTGCTATTGAAAATGCTGAGTGGCTGTTAACTCTGGGAAATCACTATCCACAATGGCTGGTGAGCAAAAAAAGTTCATGTCGAGCCCTGCACGAGATCCTGACTTTGGAAAATGTATAAATGGGTGGTGATTGATTCAATTCTGGGAATTTGATGAGCATAAACTATAGTTCCCTATGATGTGAAAATAGACATGTGGGAGATTCAGTGAAACACACTAACACTGCATTTTGCAGGTGGCGTACATTGTGCATGACTGGTGGCTGGCTTACTGGTAGGTAGAAGGACCACACCGTCACAAAGTACATTTATTATGTTTTATGACAACATTGGACATTGCACCCCACGTGAAAGATACTGCCAGTTTACTTTTCAATCGTTTGATTGTTTTTTTGTTTTTTTAGTTGCTGTATAAATATAATCAAATTGTTGTTTTAAGAGTTCCAACGGGAAACAAGTACAAGTTTGAATAACTAATTTGTAACCGGAAACAAATGTAACTTGTCGATGTGATCAAAATGCGTTAATAATTTCTTTTGAAAGAACGGAGAGCTGAAACTGTATTTGCTATCGATACAATCCAGATAAACAATGAACGCCTATCATTGTACTTCTAAATAGTAAGTTATATGCTCACCAATGCAAAGTCAGATACAAATGAGATAACTCCCAAAAAAATTGGAATTAGCCATATGTGTATTTTGTTCTTTTCAGACGTGAAGTTCCTATCCATTGAATAATGGCAAAGTATTTTGTGCTGTTAAGTTTGGCCTTCGTGATTATTCAAATATTTTCATTCTCATATACAGAGGACACAATTAGCAGAGATGTACGGTACCTGTGTACGTAACATCACTAAATACAGTACACCTGGACAAGCCTACAGCATAGTCACTGTCAAGTCTAGAGTGAGCAAAAGGTAGGAAAGTAGCAACCCTGATTTGCTCTTCAACAGGGCTGATGAGCAAGGCAAACTGGACACCAACAACACCACGAGCCACAATGTGACCAACGTTGACACAGAGCTTGACCTTGATTTCTACTTGGGCATTTATGGAGGTAACATATTCACTCCCTCAGCTTTTTGTACTCATGTACACTTTGCTTGGTACAGAACTACTATGTGTGACTTTGCTACTATTCCACAGGTTTGACAGTTGTCACCGTCATTTTTGGTTTTGTGAGGACTTTGCTGATGTTCAACATGTTGGTGAGATGTTCACAGGCCCTGCACAACAGCATGTTTTCTGCCATCCTTCGCACTCATGTGCGCTTCTTTGACATCAACCCCATTGGTGAGCAACTGTCAATGAACAAAATTAAATAAATCTTGTTTGTGGGTGTATGAGATCTTCATAAGATATAGAAGCTCTCTTTGATGTTTAGTATTTAGTCATGTTTGTATTAAGGCGTTCATCTCATATGTAGTCATCAGGTCCTTTGTTTTGCAGAGGTTTAGGCATGCTGCACACTACCAGTTAAAAGTTTGCTTTCTAATGTATACGCTGCTGGGTATAAATGGTGCTTTTGTGTGCCGTTTTGATCTCAGGCAGAGTTTTAAACCGGTTTTCGAAGGACGTCGGCCTACTGGATTCCATCATGCCATGGACCTTTGTTGACTTCATTCAGGTATGAAATCGAGCCTCAACAATCAAGTCAACTAAGTGATGTCTAGGGCTGCACGATTAATCTAAATCTAACCGACATCGAGGTTTGACCAAGTGCAATAACCTAATCGCAAAACAGTGCGATTTTAAGTTAGTCTGCGCTCGGGTGCTTTCTTCTTTTCTTTGTTTTATGTTTTTTTTTGTGCTCCGGTTCCTTCAGTCTGTACAGCTTAACCATAAGGAGTGTGTAACATGGGTACCAAACTGACCTGTTGTGTGAGTATACGCTCTTGACTCCCCTAAATGATCTTTGCCATACTGCCGCGTTCGGTCATATGACCGCATGTACCAATAAGAGCCGCCTGTGGGCAGGAGTACGGAAGTAGCCAGGGAACATGAGGGGAAATGTTTGTTGCTGCTCGAGGTGGGTTTAGACAGCTCTATCGAAAATATTGCTGTTATGACGTGAATACTTAAATGGCGGACTGCGTCGTCTGACCATCGCGTTTATCTGAAAAGTCGAGTTGGTGAGTTATGTTTTAGTATTAGCTGTTCCTATGGTTTTAAATGGGCCCAGTTTTTCAAAATAATTGTATAAAATAATTAATGAAGTGATTGATGGTATTGATTATTCAGCAGAGGATCCTCCAGGATCAATTAAGCGGTCATCCACAGGTTCAGCAAGTGTAAGTGTTGTGCAATGTTTACCTGTTTAAAATGTTGACACTTGATACTTGAAGATTGTTTACATTCAATTGTTAATGGTTGTCTTTGTCTTGTTTGAATTTAATGCTGCTACAAGAAAAAAAACAAAAAAAACAATTGGGTTGTTATTTTCCCTTCTGTGTTATTAATCTGGATATGTAACTATACTATAATATCACCATAGCCTGAGCATCAATGTATTGTTTTTATTGGCAAATTATTTGGTTTAGAAGCATAATGTAGGTCAAAGCTCCCCCCTTAGCATATTCGCCAGAAGAGGACGTCTCCGCCTCGTAGTTTTAATCAAATAGTGACATTATAGTATTGCATTGTTAAAATATTGATCAAATTACTTGTCTGAAACTAAACTGATTCACAATTGTAGTGTTTTCATGTATTTTAATGTGTAAATGGCAAATTCAATCGCAATATTGGTCTGAAAAATTGCAATAAGGTTTTTTTTTTCCAAAATCGTGCAGCCCTAGTCTTCATGTTGTCTTGAATGAATGTCTTCCATGTTGTCTGAAAATGAGAAATAACAGAGAATTATTGTTGGTCTGCTTTATCGTGGCTATCTATTTTAACTGTCAATGGTATGATAGCAATGTAATGGTCTGTTTCAAACTTGAATGTAAGGCTACCATATCAGCACATATATCACAAGCTTAAAACGCACAACTTTGCCTTGTCAGAGTTTAACCCTATGAGACTAAAACGCCATTAAAGTATGCCTGCTACAATTTACCTGATAAAATAAATACTTCTCATCAAGATTTCCACCCATCCTTCTCTGGACTGCTTCATGCTTATCCTCACTATAGGTTTGTGAGAGTGCTGGATCTTTCCCAGCGAGAGGCGGAGTTCACCCTGAACTAGTTGCTAGCCAGTCGCAGTCATCAAGACCTTCATGTAAAAGTTTGACGCAGGTTGTTTTTTTTTCCCCCCACATTAGTGGGACATGTGAACCTTGACTGGTGAAGTCACAGACTCCCTACATCACAACCTTAGCAGACTTGCACCGCAGGCTGTGCCAGTCAGACGTGATTCAGACCTTCTGTTGCTAAATTGTATGTAATATGTGCTGACGAATAAATGAAGCATGCACGTCTGTGTAAATAGCCGGTTAAACTGAAATAGCAGAACCTGACACTCTTTCAACAATGACAGAAATATGTCAATGGGATTTTTAAGTTATTTGTCAATCTGTGTTTCAAACAGGCAAAAGTGCCACACCACTGGCACTGGCACCATTTTGTTTTACCATTCACGATCTGTGGTCGCTATTATTGAGTGGCATCACTTGTAGTCCGTCGGTGAAGTCGGGCTCCTTTTTTTTTTTTTCTGACTTCGCAAGTGGCATTTCCGAGTTCAAGGGGGCAGTCCTATACACACTTCCTGGTTTGAACTCTGAAACGTCCGACTTCCGACCATCCTCGAATGCAGCATTACTTTCACACCTTGTCACACAATCAACATGGTTGAGAAGTCATTGTTTATCGTACCATCCAAAGGCAGGCTTCCGTGGGATTTAAATGCACATACAATCTATCAAGAATCAACAACTCGAAAAAAGTATTTCAGCTTTCTTTCTCAGATGTTCAGTGTGATTTGGGAAAGCATATACCTGTACATGTACACATACATTTTGATGAGTGTTGAGCACAGTTTTTGGACGTAGAGCTTTTTATAGATCTATTTTGGAGGCTTGCAGAGAGGTTCTATTCACCAACCACTGCTGGTGTGAATGTCTTTTTCTTTCTCAAAGGAAGAACATATAAAACTTGAGCTGGTTAGGAGTGCTATCTAAATTATGACAAGACTTGAAAATGCCGTAAAGCATTTTTATAGCATAATAGACGTGAGTGGCGTTATGCAGGTGATGTCATTATTTTGATATTTAATTATCTTATTTTTCTTTTTAGGGAATTAGATGCCATTGATATTTGCACTATTAATGTTTATACACACTGCCTAATCGAATGAAGGACAATGAATTTTCCTCTCAGCCAACTGAATTGCTTGCACCTTGGATATACACTACCGTAATTCTTATTTGTTCTTAAAAAGACGTTAACAGCTGAATTTACCTCGATTATGTTTGTATTTTTTTGTACTCAGATTTTTCTGCAAGTTCTTGGTGTGATTGCGGTGGCGGTGGGTGTGATCCCCTGGATTCTCCTTCCTGTGCTCCCCCTACTCATTGTCTTCCTCTTCCTCCGACGCTACTTCCTGGAGACCTCCAGAGACATCAAACGTCTGGAGTCCACAAGTGAGTGCCCCCCACAGGGTCGCTACTAGTGCACACTCGTGTCGGAATAATTGTTAAGATGAGCTCCCCTCCTCTCCCGCAGCTCGGAGTCCAGTTTTCTCGCACCTGTCGTCCTCTCTGCAGGGCCTGTGGACTATTCGAGCCTTCAAAGCTGAGGGCCGCTTCCAAAGGGCCTTTGACGCCCATCAGGATCTGCACTCAGGTTGTTTGAGGAGAGAGTCAGTGTTTGTTGATGGAAGGAACAATGACCATTCTAACCTGTGCTCCTGAAACAGCGGCGTGGTTCCTTTTCCTGACCACGTCTCGCTGGTTTGCCATACGCCTCGATAGCATGTGCTCCATCTTTGTGACAATCACCACATTTGGCTGCCTGCTGCTCCGTGACCGTAAGGATTAGCGAGACGAAGTGTTGTGGGAGATGGTCAGATGGAAGGGTTTGTGAAATTGTGTTTGTCCTGCCAGAACTGGACGCAGGGTCTGTGGGTTTGGCTTTGAGCTACTCCATCACTCTGATGGGCATGTTCCAGTGGGGGGTCCGACAGAGCGCTGAGGTGGAGAACATGGTATGAGGCTCGCGTGGTAAAATTAGGTGGTTTTGAAGTTGGGAATGTCCATGGGAATTAATGGGAGTTCAAAAGGGTAAACGGAATTACAGTGTTCCCTCGTTTTTCGCTGGGGTTAGGTTCTAAAAAAATACTCGCAATAAATTTATGTTTTACATTTATTATACGTAAATGTTTTAAGGTTCTAAAACCCCTCGCCACAGTTTATAACACTTTTCTCATCGAGGCATTTAATTTTTTTTACATTTCTCTCTTGCTTAAACACTCAATGTCCAAACTTTCATACATTTTATAAAATAGGTTCATTACTGTAAAAAAAAATAAAATAAATACAAATACAAAATTGCACCAAAAAAATCATCGATAAAATGAGGCCATGAAGTTAACTGCATTATAGCAAGGGAACACTGTAAATCAGAAAGTTACATAATTGAAAATTGGCTCTTAAGAGATCATTTCGGCATAAAAAAAATCTGTTTTTGCATAATCCTGATTAAAAATATTTCATGCAATTGCAGTGATACCTTGACTTATGCTGCAGATATGACGCGGCTCGAGTCTATTTATTTTGCATGGATTTTTGCTTACGATGAAACAAAATGTGGATATTCATTCTCAAATTGGAGACCATTCCTTGCAATTAGCCCCAATTCTCAGTAAGTTCCCACAAAATCTAAAATATTTTCCAAATTTCCCCATGAAAATTAACCAGAAACTTTCCGAGAATTTACCAAAAATGTTTTACCCCTTTGCAACCCTTTATAGGACTGCGTGAACTATATTATTCAAGTCTTTCAGTAAATTGAGATTATGTTTTTGTGAGCTGGTATACAAAATATGTGGTTAACCTTTGAACAGATGACATCAGTGGAGCGGGTGGTGGAATACACCGAACTGGAAAGTGAAGCCCCTTGGGAAACAAAAAAGCGACCTCCGCCTGGTTGGCCTGGAAAAGGTCAGGTGACCTTTGACGGGGTCAACTTTTCCTATAGCCCTGATGGTCCCAAAGTTTTGGACAACTTGAAAGTGACATTCCAACCCAAAGAGAAGGTCAGAGAGGGACGGTGTTGATGATGTCACTGATGGCTGATCAAAGCTGATGTGATTGGTCATTGCTGATGTCAGGTGGGCATCGTGGGTCGGACGGGCGCCGGCAAAAGCTCCCTGGTGTCGGCACTGTTCCGCCTGGCTGAACCCCAAGGAAACATCTACATCGACGGCATCTTGACTTCTGAGCTGGGCCTTCATGATATACGTCAGAGGATGTCTATCATTCCTCAGGTAGTTGACAGCTTTGAATCAGATTATGGTGGATTGTTGTGAAGCAGGCTTAAAGTTTGCCATTGAGTCACAAACTTAAAGGCTCATGTCCATTTGTGTGTTTTTTTTCTTTTTGTTACTCTCGATTCCTCCTTCAGGACCCGGTGCTGTTCACAGGTTCCATGAGAAAGAACCTGGATCCTTTCAACCAGCATTCAGATGAGGAACTGTGGAATGCGCTACAAGAGGTGGCATGCATGCAAGCAGACACAATCATGCAGAATGTCACGTGACATGAGCACTTTTAGAAAATGATTCCATCATATTAAAAGCGCAACCAGTCCGGGCTTGGTCATGTTGAGAATTCTGTTTTTCCTCTGTGTGGGTTGCAGGTCCAGATGAAGGGCGTGGTGGAGGAGCTTCCCGGGAAACTGGAAACTGTTCTGGCTGAGTCTGGCTCCAACTTCAGCGTGGGCCAGAGGCAGCTGGTGTGTTTGGCCAGAGCCATCCTGAGGAAGAACCGCATCCTCATTATCGATGAGGCCACCGCCAACGTGGACCCAAGGTAAGTCAACATAAAGCCAAGTTTACAAAAAGGCGTCCACAAATACTGGATTGCTTGTATAGAGATCCGGACGGCACGTGACCATTTCTCTGAACACGCCCCCTTGTGGCAGGAAAGTACCAGCGCAGTGTTAATGGACGAGAACGGTGAGGAGTGCTAAAGCTAGCGTTTATCTGAAAACTTTCCGCCCAAGAGCATTGACAGTCACTTTGGTGAAAAGGTCATGATATGCATGCATGAGGTGGACAGGTCGGACTGTCGAAGTGTCAGGAGGGCTTTTTTTTCAACTTGGCGACGCTGCTACGTGGAATTACCCCCTCTCTTACACTGGTGAGTGCTTTCAAATCTGATCATACAAAGGCTTTACAAGTTTGTACAATCTGGATTTATGTATTTCCCCTTTATGCGTGGTCAAAATGCCATCGAAGTTGGAACTTTCATGCAAGTCTTGGCAGTGTTATTTATGCATGTTAGCAACTTAGTAGCTGCTAAAAAGGCCTCAGCTGCCGTCATTTACACCGTAAAAAGTCTTCTTTATGGTGTTGGTCAGTTATTAAATTCAACTGTGTAATATTTATTAAGCCGTAGAAGCACAAAGGAATGAAACAGATTATTTCCCACACATTTAGCGAGTGGCAACAGTTAGCATCTGCTGATTTAGCCACCATGTACAAAGTGCAACGTATCGGTTCCTCATTTGGTAGCCAGGAGCATGGTCGAGTTTTTTTTTTTTTTTTTTTGCCTCTTCTTATTGTGGCAGCTAATCCACAACAGCTCTCAGTCATTGTTAAAGTGTGGCGTTTGCCGTTTACTCAAAGTGGCAGATGCGTTTTCCATGCTGCCAAAATGGTTGTGCTAATATTTTGGGACACGTGATGTCCACGTCCGGATCTCTATTGGGGCATTTTAGGACTCAAAGCAAATTGTTTAGCTTGACTTGTGCCACAAAAAAAAAACACTGACTAATCACTCCGGTTCGCTTATAAGGCTGAAGCAGCCAATGACTTAACACCCATTGCACACGTGTTTGCAGGACCGATGAACTGATCCAGAAAACTATCCGAGAGAAGTTCCAGGACTGCACCGTGCTCACCATCGCTCATCGCCTCAACACCATCATTGACAGCGATCGCATCCTGGTTACTACTTCTTTCAGTCACATTCAGTTCATGCATATTTCCCACATGAAATCACATTCATCATCTTACTTGTGTGCATGATTCCAGGTTCTAGATGCAGGGCGAATCCACGCATACGATGAGCCGTACACGCTTCTCTTAGACACCTCTTCTATTTTTTGTAAAATGGTGCAGCAAACTGGCAAACAGGAGGCTGCCGCCCTGCTGGAGGCAGCTAAAAAGGCAAGTCTATGTTGAAAGTTTGAATGTTTTGGGAGCCACGGCAGCTCAGCTTCACTGGCACAAGTGTCCACAAGAAATATAAGGAAAAGCTAAAGTAATGCTACTTGTATGTGTTTCAGGGTTATGACAGCAGAAGCCGACCCAACTATAGTGACGGGGAGGCGGACGTACCGGACGGGAATTTAGTCCTCTTTGAGACAGCTTTGTGAGCCGCGCACTACGTTGGAGAGGTCGCATGCCGAATGTACGCACATGATGCGAACCTCTGCTGTACAAACTGTAGACATGCATGTATTTATTTTGCATACTTGTCCTTTTTCACACATAAAAACGCTGGCTTCTTTTCAATCTACAGCAGTCACTTTATTTTAATGTGCGCTCTGACAAGCCAAGTGAAACACTTGTAACACAGGATCTTCGTGAAGACAAGTGTTTGTGGATCGCTCCAACTGGAGGTCGTGGAAAGAAACAGTCGGAGAGGGAATAGCTCCAGCTTTCACTTTATTTCCTCGTCTCGTTCTAATTCAACTTCCCTCACAATCGTTCCCCCTCCTTTCTCTCTCTCTGTATCCTTCCGCGCCACACGCTCATCTCCCACAATGTAGTTCCGGTCCCCCAAAATCAAAACAAAATAGACCCCAACAAATACATATAATAATATGAAAATAAATCCTCTTACATATTTCCTTCTCTTCAAAATGAAATGTCCACATTTCGTCTGGAACATATCAACAGACAAAATTAACAAAATTGAACCAAATTCAATCATCATTGTACAAACATAAGACCCCTAAAAAAACTACACACCATTAGGAAGTGGTACACATATCCCATAAACAATTAACACAGGCATGTGCCATCATTATTTTTTGTTTTTTTTTTTTTTTTTTTTTTTTTTGTAAACACATTTAGCATAAACACCTCATGCAAGAAGGCGCTGTGGCCTTCGAATAATACGGCCACTCCTGGTCATAGATGGCCCTGAAGGGTCACCTAGAGGACGCAATCCTGGCTTATGGGAGACGCGGCCTGTTAGTCTCCTCTGTGCCGGCACAGAAGGCCTAGCGGGCCCTGACAGTTGAGTCAACCCACTATCACCAAAACGAATAGGAAGAGAACCGGACAATGCCGTGTAACTCGGCGTACGGTCCCTGGCAGGAAAAGACACAGTTTTTGGTAATATTGTGCCCCGGAAAGGTTTCAAACGATCATAGTGAATAGTTTTTCGTGCGGCCTGAGTATCTTTAACATCCAACAGCTGGTACAAGAGACCATCCTCATCAACAGAAATGACCTTAAAAGGCCCGGTCCAGTTTGGACATAGCTTCTGTCGTTGTGTGGTAGGATCATCAATCCACACCAAATCCCCACAACCATAAGGCTTGAAATTAACCTGTTGGTTATAGTAGTATTCACGTTTTAGTTCTTGTTCCTCACGAAACCTGTGAACTGTCTCAAATGCCAAGCTCATGCGTGACACTAGTTCTGACCCATAGTTTCGTGGGGTGTCCAATTCTCTGGGCGGGGCCACTTGGACCTCTGCAGGTAGCCTTGGCTCTCTGCCATGAGCAAGAAAATAGGGTGAATACCCCGTGCTTGAGTGTGGGGTGGCATTAAAAGATAGAACCACAGCAGGTAGGTAATAGTCCCATTCACCCCCATGATCCTGAATCAATTTAGCCAATTGTCCTTTCAATGTCCGATTGAATCTTTCCACCATACCATTCCCTCGTGGGTGATATGGCGATGTCCTTTTCTTTTTAATGTTTAGTCGTTGACATATAGTTTGTACCACCTCTGATTCATATTGCCGGCCCTGATCTGAAAACAGTTCTTCAGGAACACCATGGTCAGGGATGTATCGCTCACAAAATAACTGGGCCACTGTCGCCGCTTTTTGGTCCGTCATGGGGTAGACGTTTACATACTTAGTAAAATGATCTTGTATTACCAGTACATATCTATTGCCCGCAGTCGTAATCGGAAGTTCAGTTATGTCTGTACACACAAACTGAAACGGTCTGTCAGACTGGATAGAATGTAAAGGCGCTTTGCGTTGTGGCACCGGTTTCCTGAAGGCTTCACATGACTCGCACAGGTTACAAAAGTTTTCAAGGTCGGATCTCATTCCTGGCCAATAGCACATGTTCAATGCTCGCTTAACAGTGCGCTCAGCACTGTAATGACCAGAACACGGATTGCCATGAAGAAAATGCATCGTCTCTGTAACAAGTGAGGCTGGTATTACCACCTGATAATAGTCCAGTTTCCCCGGGACACTGCGACCTGTGCGACAGAGTACATCATCACATAGCACTAACTTGGGAAACTGCCACCAAAGTTTTCTCTGAACCCGACCTTTAACCTGTCTCAGATAAGGGCGTTTTTGATTTTTCACCCAGGCATATACCTCAGCGAGCACGGTATCAGAAAGTTGTGCGGAAATTATGTCATCAGTCTGAACAGACAATGTCGGCAGTAACATAGTGTTCCACCGTTCAGTGTTGCAGTCAACAAAACATACCTGAGATGAGGCACTGTTGTCAACAGAAGGTTGTCCAACTGAGCCTAACAAGTCTGAAGTGGGGGCCACCACTTCAGCATCATCAGGGAAGGGATGACATTCCACTGAGCGGGAAGTTGTCCTCTCAGTGGATTCCTGTGCCACCATAGGAATCCGTGACATTGCATCAGCATTCGTATGTTTCTTTCCTTCTTTGTGCGTAATTCTCCATTGATAGGGATCCAGTTCCAACGCCCAACGGCCTCGGCGTCCCGTGGGGTCATGCGTCAGATCCATTTTTCTTAAACTGAGCAGAGGACGATGATCAGTAACAATAGTGAATGGATTACAGTTCAAATAGTGTCTGAAGTGTCTAATTGACCAAACAATAGCATATAATTCTTTGTCATAGGTAGACCACTTTCTCTCAGTCTTTGAAAGAACATGACTTGCGTAAGCCACCACCCTTTCAAGCCCGTTTTGAACCTGAGAGAGTACTGAGCCAATTGCAAAATTGGAGGCATCCGTACTCAAAATAAATGGTTGGTCAAAATTAGGGAAGGCCATTATTGGTGCGGAAGTAAGTGCATCTTTCAATGTCTGAAAAGCCACACAACATTCATCAGTCCACTGGAAAAGTACTTGTTTTTGTGTGAGTCTATGCAGAGGCTGTGCCACGAACGCATATTTATGTACAAAACGTCTATAATATGAGCACAAACCCAAAAATGCGCGTACCTCGGTTGGTGAACGTGGCACAGGCCAGTCACGGATGCGTGCGCTGTTGACAGGGTCCAACGTGAGCCCGTCACGGGATACAATGTGTCCCATATATTTCACACTCGTTTTGCAAAAATCACATTTTCTGGGGTTTAGTTTCAAACCTGCTTCTCTAAAACGCCCAAGAATGTCTTTGAGATTATGCAAGTGCTCTTC
This sequence comes from Festucalex cinctus, assembly GCF_051991245.1. NCBI lineage: Eukaryota > Metazoa > Chordata > Actinopteri > Syngnathiformes > Syngnathidae > Festucalex > Festucalex cinctus. The sequence goes on from NC_135412.1 coordinate 7,372,402, forward strand.
AAAGCTTTTACCCATGCAAATAATGTCATCTAAATAAATGACACAGGTCGTCCAGTGAAGTCCCCTCAACACAAGTTCCATGAGTCTCTGAAATGTTGGTGGAGAGTTTTTTAAGCCCATGGGCATTACTTTAAATTGGTAAAGACCATCACCTGTTGTGAACGCGGTTTTGTGTCTATCCGCAGGATCCATTTTCACCTGCCAATACCCGCTTGACATATCCATTGTTGAGAAAAATTGAGAACCCGACAATGCGTCCAAACTATCGTCCACCCTTGGTAAGGGATGTGCGTCAGTAACAGTAACAGAGTTTAGTTTCCGAAAGTCCACACAAAACCTGTACGAACCATCTTTCTTTCTCACCATCACTACTGGACTTGCCCACGGGCTCATACTGTCCTCTATCAAGTCTTGTGCCTTGAGAGCGTCCACCTGACGGTGGATTTCTGCCTTCATTTTAGGAGACGTACGATAAGCTCTCTGTGAAATTGGGTTGTCACAAGTTGTAGTTATTCTGTGTGTAACTAGGTCCGTCCTGCCAAAGTCATGTGGGTGTTGACTAAACACATCGGCAAAAGAGGTCAAAGTTTCTGTCCATTGATTTTTCTGAATCTGCGTCAGTTCTAAGTCTTTCACATCTGGAAGGATGACTGGCTCAGCACCGTTAGGCACCTCAATATTCATATTACCAATGGAACAGTCAATAGTAGTGTATTCACCTTGGCCATCCTCAGAGATAGCATGAAAACGTCCTATCTGTGTACCACCATGTAACATGACCTCCTCATGAGAAAGATTTGCCACCCGAATGCAAATAGAGCCTTGTTCTACATTAGCCACAGTCCATGCAAAACCCGTATTAGATTGATCTGTGTAATGTGGTTCAAACACACCTGCATAGCTGTTGGGTTTCAGTCCCTTTTGAGGTGCCACAATAGTTGCTGCGATGACCATTTCAGACAGAGCGGGAATTGGGACTGTGGATGACACAGAAACAGCAGCCAAGCATGGAACATATCGACGTGGACTAACCAGTGGTACTGTTGTTCCCTCGACATCCAATACCATGTTCCGTGTGTCCACGGTGATACCATTGGCAACTAGGAAATCCCAACCCAATATAACAGGTTTGGTACAGTTCCTGACAACTTGAAGCGGGTGTACCATTGGCTTGTGTGCAATACTCAGGTTAACTGAAATAGAGCCTACAGAGTCTAGAGGATCACCTGTGACCCCAGTGAGAGGAATAAATTGCTTCACAATTGGCTTTCTCTGTAAAGCATGTGTACTCATTCTGAAATCCTCACTAATGACCGAAATGTCAGCCCCCGTGTCAACAAATGCATGTACCACTGTGTCTTCAACAATAATTGAGACATATCTCCTCTCATTATCAGTCAACAATGTACTGTCACTTACAGGTGTGTCAGATGATGTGTCCAAGTCTTTTTGGGCCTGGGAGCAAGTAGTTGACAACTGGCCCTCATCGTCAACTACTCGTAGTTTCCCTGATCCGTCTGAGGACGTGAAGGAGACTGGAAACGTACACGTCCAGCTGGACTCGGAGATCGTTGATGATGTCCCCCGGCGTATCGATCAGGAGAGCGGCCACGATCCGTGTAGCTCCTCCGTGAAGGACTGTAGCCTCTCCTATTGCGTTGCGATGATTCCGATTGAGTGCGTGGACCTTGTTGGTTGTACACCTCCTCATCACGTCGGGAGGTCCGGTACGCACTGCGACTAGTTGAGTTTCTTTCGTAGGATGCATCTCTGCGACGAGGTGGTGATCCGTAGTATCGTTCTGCAGGATAGCGATCACGTCGTAGTCCCTCAGGTGTGAAACTCCTGTGACGAAATCCATAGCCAGCGCCACCACGGCATTGTGAATCCTGCCCTTGCTGGCTAACTGTCAATTGTAGTCGTTCCACCTTGTCTGATAATGCCTCAATGGTCTTTAACATCTTCTTCATGTCATCTGCATTAGCTGAGTGGACACCCAGGGGAGCAGCCATGGGAAGAGGAGGTGTCACGATAGGCGAAACTGCAGGATAAGTGGGTGCTGCAGGAAAAGGCCCCTGAGCAGCAAACACTCTGCTTGCTTGATGGGCAGTCTCAATTTGTACCGCAAACTTCAGAGCCTCTTCAAGTGTTTTCACACCTTGTTCGTGGCATCGTAGTTGCAGATATGGATCAAGTCCAGCAATGAAGCGGCGAAATTTCTCTCCACTTTTAGCGTCATCACCATATGTCGGGAAAGCTTCTTCAACCAAGCGGCTGATCTCTGCAGCAAACACAGGAAGAGCCTCACCAGGAAGACGGCCACGTGCATTAATGTAACTTTGAAATGTTGATAAATAGGCAGCTTGTCCAAAAACAGCCTTCAGTTTCTCTTTAGTGATTGTATAGTCGCTCTTGTCTTCATCAGATAGACTGTCCCAGTAACTGAATGCGGCCCCACCCAAGCATGTAGGTAACAGCTTTGCTAAACTGTCCTCGTCAGCCTCAGAGTGAGCACCAACAGTCACCTCAAAGTGTCTGCACCATCTCGAAAAATCCTCCTTACCATCCCCCATAAAAATTTGGCGGTAATGTGGGATGGCGCGGTTCTTACTCAACTGAAAGGACAGCTCGTTCCAAAAATTGTTCGCCATAGTTGAAAGTTCGTAGTGAAAAGCAGTTTGTAAATTGTCCACCTGTTAGCTGACAAGCGCGGTCCTCCTTCGTCGAAGCGAGCCGTTGTCCTCCTGTCCTCTTGTGGACAAGGTATCGGGCAACGTTCACTTTTCGTCGGCCGCCGCTAGCTTAGCACAGGCTCTCGAACGGAGCGCAAATTCAACCTCACTCACCGCTGAAAATCCACAAACCGCTGCCACCAGTGTAACACAGGATCTTCGTGAAGACAAGTGTTTGTGGATCGCTCCAACTGGAGGTCGTGGAAAGAAACAGTCGGAGAGGGAATAGCTCCAGCTTTCACTTTATTTCCTCGTCTCGTTCTAATTCAACTTCCCTCACAATCGTTCCCCCTCCTTTCTCTCTCTCTGTATCCTTCCGCGCCACACGCTCATCTCCCACAATGTAGTTCCGGTCCCCCAAAATCAAAACAAAATAGACCCCAACAAATACATATAATAATATGAAAATAAATCCTCTTACACACTTGTCACCAAACACAGTTTCAAAATGTAAAGATCAGATGCAAGAAGTTTAAAAAAACAAAAAAACTTGTTTTATGGTCATTGCGAGCCCGCCACAAATGAAAACTGCCACGTTTAATCCTGCAACATGTTAATGGAAGATCCAAGTTGAGTGATAGTTTCACTCTAATTATGCAAGGTTAAAAAATAAAATAAAAATACAGAATGAAAGCTGTGATTTAGTTTTTTTTTTAAATAATTTTAATAATTAAATGACCATAGTCAATTGAATGGCAAAAATGTGTAATACATTAAGTATGTAATTAAAATGCAGTTTTCATTAAATTATGAACTATGATCTGGAATACAACTATTGAATCTATTATTCAGGACCAATTGATGTTTAATATAAAGGATTAAAAACAAAAAAAAACTTTCTTTAAGGAACAGTTTGCTCATCAATGACTTCATTCCAGGAGAAATTATAATTTTGAGGAACTTTTTTTTTTCTTTTTTTTCTCCTGGGAATGCCTGGGACTTGAAGCAAGGGTTTTATTACACAATAAAAGTATGAGAATGTAACGGGGAAATTGAATGGTAATTTTCCATGTGTCATTCCTTGGAGCACCGGCAAGCAACCTTCCTACCCCCTGCACACCTGTGCAAAATCTGAGATCGCAACACATCACATGATGTATGTTCCAAAAAATTACAACCGCCTTCATATGGAGATAGAGGACATCATTGGATGGAGACTTGTAAGACAAATAAAATGAGCCCAAGTTTCTAAGAATCTGTAAGGATGTTGTGAATTGGCCCAAAATAATGATTCCAGAAGTCAGTGTTTCACAAGTCTGGAAAATTCTAATAATCATAATTACTCATAAATTATGTCTTCAATATTTGCTATTTTATCATATAAAAAATATGGCCACGTGGAGAGATATTGTTCATTACAGTATGTGGGTATAAAAGTGGTTGAAAAGATAAACTACATGAACTGTTCAATAATGTCACTAAATTGTTGTGTGCTGAGAGGTTTGGATCCCAAAACGCAGACACAAATAAGATTTTAACTATTTATTCACATAACTTGACTAAACTAAAAACAACGAGAATGCATCGAGAATCACGACACGCCAAGCCCCCCTTGGGCAGCGGAGAAGCACAGCGAAACAGTGAGCAATAATCCGGCGAAACACACAATTCTCAGGCCCTTATACAGACAGTCAATCAATCTCATTGGTTGTTGCGAGACATGTGAGTACCAATACTGACATGGAAATCTGATTGGCTGTTAACCCAGTAATTACAGATAGTCCCTGACATCAGCAAACATCATATAGCATAAAAGATTCTTCAGTAACGCGATTAAAGATTCCTGACATAACATAGTTCTTACAGAGAGTTCCAAACATCATATAACATCACACAGCCTAAAACTAGTTGAAACTAGATTAACAGGACATGAACTCAAACCTAACCCAGGCCTGACATCAGACATGAGACAAGACCCAAACGTTACTCCTGCATGACCAGAGACAAAACCCAAGAAGACCTTCTGCATGATATAATTACAGTAAAAGTATTGAAATGTTTAGTTTGTTAGATAAGGGAAATGCTCTAGCGCAGTGGTGTCCAAACTACGGCCCGGGGGCCATTTGCGGCCCGCTGTCCATTTTTCAGTGGCCCGCGACATATGCTAAAAATGGCATTTGACTCAGTTCAAATAAAATAAACAAAACAAAAATGTTTGGAGATGGTCAAATTAAGAAAGGAGAGTGTCGAAAAACGGGTGCCATTAAAGGTTATTGTAGTTAACTAAAACTAATGAAAAAGCCAAAATAAAATAAAAACAATATTGTTACCGAAATAAAGTAAAAATGAAAATGCAGCCCTAATAAAATATTTCATTCTTTCTAGGATGTGTCGTTTTAGTCTTCCCTTTATTTATTTCGAAGTGTGTATATACACACAGTGGGGTAAAAAAAAAAAAAATTACCAGCCATCGATTGTGCAAGTTCTGCCACACAGATGTCTGTAATTTTCATCATCGTCATCGTCGAACACATCAAGTG